>NW_024081635.1:0-16826 GCF_003009895.1 Hyaena hyaena | reverse complement strand
TTTTTTTTTTTTTTTTTTTTTTTTTTTTTTTTTTACTATATTGATTTCTTTACTGGTTATGGGTCTGTTCAAATGTTTTATTCTTGTTTCAGGTTTGGTAGTTTATATATTGCTAGGAATTTGTCCATTTCTTCTAAATTGCCCATTTTATTGGTGTCTAGTTGCTCACAATATTCTCTCAATATTGTTTGCATATTTCTGCAGTGTTGGTTGTGATCTCTCTTGTTTCATTCTTGATTTTATTTATTTGGGTCCTTTTCATTTTCTTTTTGATCAAATTGGCTAGATGTTTATCAATTTTGGAATTCTTTCAGAGAATCAGCTTCTGGTTTCATTGATCTGTTCTACTGTGTGTTTTTTTTTTTTTTTTTTTCCCAATAGCATTGATTTCTGCTCTAATCTTTAGTATTTCCTGACTTCTGCTGGTTTTGGGTTTTATTTGCTGTTATTTTTCCAATTCTTTAAGGTGTAAGGTTAGGTTGTGTATCTGAGGCCATTCCTTCTTTACAAATGCCTGGATTGCTATATACTTCCCTCTTAGGACTGCCTTTGCTGTATCCCACAGGTTTTGAGCCGTGGGGTTATCATTTTCATTGGCTTCCACGTACTTTTCAATTTCCTCTTTAACTTCTTGGTTAGCCATTCATTCTTTAGTAGGATGTTCTTTAGTCTTTGAGTATTGTTTTTTATTTTTTTTTTTTCCAAAATTTTTCTTGTGGTTGATTTTGAGTTTCATAGCATTGCAGTCTGAAAATATGCACATGGTATGATCTCAATCTTTTTGTACTTGTTAAGGGTTAATTTGTGTCCCAGTATGTGATCTGTTCTTAGGAGAATGTTCCATGTGCACCCAAGAAGAGTGTGCATTCTGCAGCTTTAGGATAAAATGTTCTGCTTTTAGGATAAAATGATCTGTTAAGTCCTTCTGGTCCAGTGTGTTACTCAAAGCCACTGTTTCCTTGTTGATTTTCTGTTTAGATGATCTGTCCAATGCTGTAAGTGGGGTGTTGAAACCACTATTATTATGGTATTATTAACAATGAGTTTCTGTATGTTTGTAATTAAATGATTTATATATTTGAGTGTTTCATGTTTGTAGCATAAATGTTTACAATTGTTAGATCTTCTTGGTGGATAGACCACTTAATTATGATATAATGTCATTCTTCATCTCTTGTTACTCTTTATTTTAAAATCTAGATTGTCTGATACAAGTATGGCTACTCCGGGTTCCTTGTGGCAAATATTAGCATGATAGATGTTTCTCCATTCCCTTACTTTTTTTTTTTAAGTTTTTTTTTAATGTTTTTATTTATTTCTAGGAGAGAGAGAGAGAGAGAGAGACAGCGTGAGCAGGGGAGGGTCAGAGAGAGGGAGACACAGACTCTGAAACAGGCTCCAGGCTCTGAGCTGGCAGTCAGCACAGAGCCCTACGCAGGGCTCGAACCCACGAACCGTGAGATCATGACCCAAGCGAAAGTCGGACGCTCAACCGACTAAGCCACCCAGGCGCCCCTCCATTCCCTTACTTTCAATCTGAAGGTGTCTTTAGGTTTACAATGGTTCTCTTGTAAATAGCATATAGATGGATCCTGTTTTCTTATCCATTCTGTTACCCTAGGTCTTTGGATTGGAACATTTAATTCATTGACATTTAATTAAGTACTGAAAGATATGTATTTATTGCCAATATGTTCCATGTAGAGTTGGGAGTTTCTGGTGGTGGTGTTCTCTGGTCCTTCTAGTCTTTGTTGCCTTTGGTCTTATTTGTTTTGTTTTTCATCTTTTCTCTCTTCATAGAGTCCCCCTTAAGATTTCTTACAAGGTTGGTTTAGTGGTCAAAAACTCCTTTAGTTTGTCTGGGTAGCTTTTTCTCCTTGTATTTTGAATGACAGTATTTCCGGATAAAGAATTCTTGGTTGCATTTTTTTTTTTTTTTTTAGCATGTTGAATATATCCTGCCACTCCTTTCTGGTCTGCCAAATTTCTGTGGACAGGTATACTATGAAACTGATCTGTCTTCCCTTGTGGGTTATGGACATTTTCCCCCCTTGATCTTTTCATGATTCTTTCCTTGCCTGAGTATTTTGTGAATTTGACTATGATATGCCTTATTGATGGTCAATGCTTTTGTTAAATCTAATGGGAGTTCTCTGTGCTTCCTGGATTTTGATGTCTCTATCTTTCCCAAGTTTAGGAAAGTCTCCTACTATGATTTGCTCATATAAACCTTCTACCCTTTTTTTTCTCTCTTCATCTTCTAGGACCCCTATGATTTGGATGTTATTCCTTTTCAGTGAGTCACTGAAATCTCTAATTATTATATTGTGCTCTTTTACCTTAGTTTCCCTCATATTTTTCTGCTTCATTATTCTCCATAAGTTTGTCCTCCATATTGCTGATTCACTGCTCTGCTTTATTCATCCTTCCTGTCATGGCATCCTTCGAGATGTCAGCTCAGTTACAGCATTTTTAATTTTGTCTGACAAGATTCTACTTCATTTGTCTCCATAGCAAGGGATTCTAATCTATTTTGACCCCAGCTATTATTCTTATTATTATGATTCTGAATTCTGGTTCAGATATCTTGCTGGCATCTGTGCTGGTTAAGTCTGTGGTTGTCATTTCTTCCTGTTGTTTCTTTTGGGGTGAATTCCATCGTTTCCTCATTTTGAAGGAAGAAGAAGAAGAAAATAAAAAATTTTTTAAAAATAAAAAGATTAAAAACCACACAAAAAAATCAAATAAAAAGTTAGATCCTAAATGTGTTTTGATTTGGTTGTTGAAAGCAGCTTGATAGAATAGAGAAAAAAAGGTAAAGAAAATTAAAGAAAAAAGGAAAATGTTTGAAAATTTAAAAAATGAATAAAATAAAATAAAATGAAAATAAAATAGAATTTTAAAAGTTTATAAAAATATAGTAGAAAAAATTATATTTTTATAAAAACAGAAAATAAATTTTTTTTCTTTATGTATTCAAGAATAAGAAAAAAATAAGTAGATGGACCAGCAATTAGCATGAAATACTATTGAAATTACATCTAGTTTCCTGCAGACGTCAAACTATGAAGCACCTTATAGTCCGTACACTAAGCAGCAGGAAATTTGTGTTGTTCCTTTAGAGTGCAGTTGGCCCAGTTGGGCAGGGCTTGGTGTAGTAGCTCCATTCTCCACTAGATGGCGGTGCTTAGTTTACATGGGTAGATCATGGGTATGCAGGCATGTATGCACATGTGCAGAAAGGGTGAAAATGTGTCACCCAGTCTCTAGTATCAGAACTCTGTGCTCTGGCCAATCAGCAATCAAGAACCCCTCTTTTGCCTCTGGTTTCCATCCACTCCCCAGTTCCATGCTGTCTATGACCAAGCCATCAGCCTGCCAGGTGGCAACTCTCCCTGGAGTTTATTTCGGATGGGGTTGTGTTTCCAAACCCCTCACTTTGGAGGGTCCTTCAGCTTTGACCTGCTCAGACCCTTTGGGGAGGGTCTCTCTAAGCAATGCCTGCATGCTGGCATGCCATCTGGTATGTTCCTGTGACTGTGCTGCTGCAGATGCCCAGAGATTGTGGGTTGGGTGCCAGTCCACTCCAGAAAAAGTTCACACAATCGTGCAGCAGCAGCATTTCAGGGATTATGGTAAATCACAACACCCACAGGGTGCTAGACTTCACCCTTAACATCCTTGTTCCAACACCAGGAAGCGTGGCTGTTCTTTGGGTCCACTGAGACCTTTGACCGTGGGGAGGCTGCACAGCCTATACTAAATGTTCTCCCAGCAGCAAAATCACCTCTCCCCACGTGGCCTGAGGATCCCTCAGAGCTCACTGTCTCCTTCAGGAGATTCACCTCTCCCACCAGAGCTCCACCAGATATCTAGCTACAGAGTTTCAGACTCTGGAATTTAAACCTTCTAATTTCTACTTTTCTCCTTTTTTGTTCAGTTCCTTGCAGTTCCTTTCTCCTTTCTCCTTTTTTTATTTTTCAGTCCACTCTTTCTCTTTTTCTCAGCTACTTTTGGTGAAAGAGTGCTTTTTCTATACTCTCTCCCCTGTCTCCATCCTCTCTTCTCAAGCACAAACAGCTCCTTACCCTCTGCAGCTTCTGTCTCCCCCAGTTCACCTCTCTGTACTATACCTGCTGAGTTCTGTGGTTCACTTATGCAAATTATTGTGTTAATCCTCAAATCAGATTTGTAAGCATGCAACATGCTTTGGTGTCTGCATTTCAGGGATAAGAGAGGCAAAACAAAATTCCATGCTGCTCTACCATCTTGGCCCCTCCTAATCACAAATATTCTTAATGATTATCTATGATGAGGAATCCATTTCAGAAGGTTTTAATTTACTTCGCCAAGATTGGTCAGGGGAATCACTGTCCATGACAGCTTTAGCCTTGCAGAATGTAATTCTTAAATAAAGACTTAGAAGTCAAAATCACTCCTTGATCTATAGTTTGTACAATGGATCTTCCATAAGCAGTCATGAAAACATTTATTTCCATATACATCATCAGAGCTCTTAGATAACCAGATGCATTATCAATGAACAGTAATATTTTTAAAGGGGCACCTGATTGGCTCAGTTGGTTAAGCATCCAAACTTGGCTCAGGTCATGACCTCACGGTTCATGAGTTCGAGCAACCGCATCAGACTATGTACTTATGGCTCCAAGCCTGCTTTACATTCTGTGTCTCCCTCTCTCTCTCTCTCTGCCTTTTCTCTGCTCACACTCTGTCTCTTTGTCTCTCTCTCAAAAATACATAGAAGGAAAAAAATTTTTAAAAATAATTTTTTTCTGAGCAGTAAGTCTCAATAGTGGGCTTAAAACATTCAGTAAGCCATGTTTTAAACAAATGTGCTGCCATCTAGGTTTTTTTGTTCCATATGTAAAGCACAGGGAGTTTATATTTAGCATAATTTGAATGGCCCTAGTTTTTGGTTATGTTTATATTTTTTGAATAGTAGATGAACATTGGCTTCAACTTAAAGTCACCAGCTGCATTAGTCCCTAAGCCAAGTACTGACTTCTCCTCTCTAGCTGTGAGTCCTAGATGACATCTTCTTCCAATAGAAGGCTGTTTTATCTACATCAAGTCAGTTGTAAATTTAGTGGAGCTTAATTCTCTTAAGCTAAATCTTCTGAACAACTTGCTACAGTTTCTATATCAGCTTTTGCTGCTTCACCTTGTACTTTTATGTACTAGAGATGACTTCCTTGCTTAAACTTCATGATCCAACCTCTGTTAGCTTCCAACATTTCTTTCACAGCTTCCTTACCTCTCTCAGCCCTCACGGAATGGAACAGAGCTAGGGCCTTACTCCAGATTAGACTTTGGTTGATGGGAATGTTGTGGCTGGTTTGATCTTCAATCCAGAACACTAAAGCTGTCTCCATATCATCAATAAGGCTGTTTTTACCTTCTTATCATTCATATGTATGTTCACAGGAATAGCACTTTTTAATTTCCTTCAAGACCTTTTTTTTTTTTTTAATTCACTAATTTGGCTAACTGGTGTAAGAGGCCTAGATTTCAGCTTATTTTGGCTTTTGAAACGCTTTTCTTGCTAAGTTTAAACATTTCTAGTTTTAATTTAAGGTGAGAGACATGTGACTCTTCCATTCACATGAACAGAGGCCATTTTAAGGTTATTAGTTACTAATTAATTGGTTACTAATTTCAAAACTGTTGTATCTTAGGGAATAGAGGTCTGAGAAAAGAGGGAGAAAGATAATGGAATGGATGCTCAGTGGAGAAGTCAACACACATTCAATATTTATCTATTAAGTGCAGCATCTCATATAGATGCAGTTCGTGGTGCCCCAAAACAATTACAGTAGTAATGTCAAAGGTCTCAGATCATAGATCACCTTAACAAAGAGAATAATGATGAGAAAAATTTGAAATACTGTATTACCTAAAAGTGACACAGAGACATGAGGAGAGCAAATACTGTTGGAAAAACAGTGCTTAGAGACTTGCTTGACAAAGGTTGCCACAAACCTTCAGTTTGTATAAAAAATTAAATAAATAAATAAATAAAAATACAACACCTGCAAAGCACAATAAAGGAAAGTGCAATAGCATAAGGTTTGCCTATACTTTTGAATCATAGATTTGAATACAGTCTTCCCTGACCTCTTCAGCCCACAGTAATCTTTTTTCCTTAGAACTTCTTTAGCTCCTAATTTCTATATCAGACAAATACAGCAAAATGTCTTTCAACCTTGTTTTAGATTTTTAATTAGTCTTTTCATATGTTTTTTAAGTAGAAGGGAAGCTCTGTTAAGGTAAATATTCTGTCTTATATTTGCTTATATACATTTATTAAAGAGCATTGAAGCTATACTTTGCTAAAATAAATTTTAATTTTGTTTTATTGGCTTTAGCTTTTGACAAATAATCTCCCATCTCTGAGCTTCAATTTTCTCATCTATAATTGGAGAATATGTGGTATTTTGATTGTTCAGAGGGTTTTAGTAATAGGGTAATGGATTAAGGCAGCACTTTAATATTATATAGATCATCAATAATTTGTCAAAATTCATATCTTATAGTGTACTTAGAACATGGTTGTCTATAAATATATAAATAACAGGGATTTTTATTTGTATATCACATTTATATATATTTATTTTAAGAATCACTCTTTTTAAAATTTTTTAAATGTTTATTTAATTTTTAGAGTGAGAGACAAAGTGTGAACAGGGGAGGGGCAGAGAGAATGGGAGACACCGAATCTGAAGCAGGCTCCAGGCTCTGAGCTGTTAGCACAGAGTCAACACAGGGCTCAAACTCACGAAACATGAGATCATGACTTGAGCCAAAGTCGGACACTTAACTAAGCTGAACAGATGCCCCAATATATTTTAAAATTAGGATTATATATGTCATATATGTCATATTTGATGCTCAAACTTCATAATAGATGTTAAAATAACCATTTTCTCCATTTTGAATAATGCAGCTGTGATTTTTATATGATGTAGTAGTTTTTTTTCCTCTGCACACTTTTGTAGAGCATGAACTTAATTCCAGATCTTCTGATTCCTAAATCCAAAGTTTTCTTCCTTAAATGTTGAAGTATAAATGAGTTTTATTTAACTATGTGACAACTGCCATTTCCTTATGAAATAAGAAAGTCCCAGAAAGTTTGTTCTCACTCTCTGTGAATAATTAATTCTGTAGCCCCCATCCTAAATTTGGATCCAAGCTGGTATCAGTAAATACTTTTATATCAGAGCTAGTTTAAAAAGAAAATGTAAGGAAAGCTATATTTTCTTGATTTCTTATTTGCATTTTCTAACAGAGAAAGAAATATATTATCAAAGTAAAACCTTCTATGAATGCTAAACTCTTCATTAAAATGGACTGCCTTGATCTCCCCTCTATAAATCATATAAATTCAGCCATTTTGCCTGTAGTTTAAAGAACTGGAACTGTATTCCTGCATATTCAAACCATAAGCAATTTGTATGGCACAATATGGGCAACATGTACATGGTATGGCGTTATTTTATTAAGAAGCATGACTATATGTTTATGTATTGTACTTTTCATATACCTCACTTGTTGCCAAAGTATAACAACCACCACCTAAAACAAAATAAAGGAGAAAGGATTTCAGCATTTTCTATTACTACTCTAAGAATGCAAAAGAAAGCTAATGAGAAGCTGGGGTAAAAAAAATGTTCTGAATGTGGCATTGGTTTCTTTATTACACTAAAGCATTTTTATTTCTCTTACTGTGTTGAAAGGAACACTACATAAAAACACGCTTGCTTCTAATCTGCAGTGTTCCTTAGCATTAATATCTAAATATTCAGTCATAGTTAACATGGAAATGAGTTACCCAAGAAAGTGTAGATACTAATGTGTTTTTATAATAGTGTAAAGATTATTTTTATATATTGAATTATTAATATGAATAATTATAGGAGTTGATCAGCATCAGATTATAAAGAGACTTATGGGTTATATTTTCCTTTATGTTTTTTCTTATTTAATTTAAAGATGGTATGTTTTCAAAAATGTAATAAGATACTGTGCTTATTAAATTATACTTGGTTAGAAAACCAAAAACATATCTAATGAGTTAGAATTAGTCAAGGCCATAATAATTATGCTGTTAATCACAACTTAGTTATCAAGAATACTGTGTGATTTCTATGAATGTGCCTGATCACATTCCAATCCTACACTTTAGAAAAAGTCAAAATATTCTTCCAAATGATAGACTTTTGAAATCTGAGGAACATAGATATATCCTCCTTTTAATTTTTTTAAATATTTATTTATTTTTGAAAAAGAGGGAGAGACAGAGTTAAGCAAGGGAGGAACAGAGAGAGGGAGACACAGAAGCTGAAGGAGGCTCCAGGCTCTGAGCTGTCAGCACAGACCCCAATGTGGGGCTCGAACTCACAACTTGCAAGATCATGACCTGAGCCAAAGTCAGACGGTTAAATGAGCCACCCAGGCTTCTCTATCCTCCTTGATACTTGCCTGTTTCATTATATGCATTCACATATCCTTGCATAATTACTTACGTGTTAAACATTCTAGACACTGCATCTTTTATTTTCCTTCACCTAAGCCCCCTAATTAATCAGGGCAACACTTAAAATGAGTTACCCAGAATTGACAATGATAACTAAAATGTGCTAGCCCCACCCAGAATCCACTGAAATTGTCACTATTCTTGACTCCTATACTACAATATCAGACAATGTTCACTGTTTAACATTCACTCACCATTTCTAACTGTTAAGAACCCTAACTTCACGAATAATACCCCTCACATATAACTCACTGCAAAGGGTAAATCCTGAGGTCTCTAAACCAATTACAGTGGTTGCATCCAGTGGTGTGCTGACAAATGTTTAATAGCCACCTTTATAGATTAAAGGAGAGAGAGAAAAAGAGGGGAAGAGAATCCTGATTTGTAATGATTTATTATTTTGGTGTAAGTATCTCCACCTTGAAGTATTCTAAGCTGCTAACATGATGTCACTAAATACAGAGTTAAAAGTGATGTCTACAATCAGTACTATGGACTGGTTCTGGTCATGAACCAGTTTATATTATCTCTCAGGCAGGAGTTGTTCCATGTGGGAACCTGAGTTAGATGTGTATTCCAGCTTTAGCTAATAACTTGTTAAGTGAGGTTCTCCTTAACTATACTTCAATTCCCATCACCTTCCCAGAAATATCTAAAGTGAACTGTTTCATGTTTATACATCCAGATCATTATGAAGATAGATAATTAAGAAAGATATATATTTACATTTAAATCATACATACTCATAACTGTGTGGACTTCCATAACTGAGACCTATTCCTATTCATTTGAAAGCTATTCATATTGTCCTAAAAAACTGACTTTTTAAAATTAACAATATACCTTGAATATTAAATATTCTTCCATAATAAGCAATCTGATGTTTAAAAACATTTTATCTTTAAAAATTTGCTTGACTTCAATCATCTTATTTTTATTATCCATAAATTCTAATTTTTCTTTTTGTAAAAAAATAACTGTGCATACTTGCTTCCTATTTGCTACCGGGTGCCTTGCTTTTTCTGTTAAGCTATAAATGTGCTTGGTATATAAAGGATATAAACCCTTCAATATTTACAGAAAATATATTTGCTCTGTTTATCTTTTTTTCTAAAGCTAGAATAGTTAAATGTTGCAATTTTTTTCTTCTTAAGTGTCTGGATTTTATGTACCTGCTTCTAACATGAAAGTCCTTCTCTACACTAATATATAATAAGAATAGTAACATGTATCTCCCAGGAATTTTACAAATATGTCTACTTCCTGGGTTTGAACAGTTATGGAAAACAAACATTTTACCCTGTGGTCTCTACTCAGGGAGGGGGTAGGGAGGTGTTGAGAGAGTGAGGCACAAACTTGAGTTGGGTTGGGAATATCTCCTGAGTCTGTACTTGTTTTTTTTCCACTTGGAGTTCTTTGCATGTAACAGGTACCCCATTTAGCTGTATCAAATTGGCTGCAACAAAAATGTTCTTTTCCACTTAAGTATGTAGAGCACCTATGGGCATTTAGAATTTGTACAGAGGAGGCTGGAGACCTTGGAAATAAATTTCCCCTTCTTCATAGTTTTTTCATAAGCTTAATCTTGAATTTCATTTTTAGATGGAGACTCCCCAGCAGTAATTGTTTTCTCCATAGGAAAGTGATCTCTGTCTATTTAAAAACATTATCACTGCTGTTTCTCCCACTTAGTCAGCATACACCATTTATTCTTAGTATTAGAGCTTGGGAAAGAGCCTAAAATCCACTTTGCTAACCTCAGGCTGACTTCGTGCTTTTACTCCAAATTAAACGACCGCATCTACTTACTGCACAAAGGCGTAATCAGCTATGGCTGCTGCTTCTCCGATAACAATGTCATGGTTATACTGTTCCAAAATAAGATTTCTGCTTTCCTTTGCCTTCAGCTGCCCCCATTGTTTGAGTTTATTAATTCTTCTTCAGTTGTTCATACAAAGTGCTGTTTTGGCATAATGTCTATTGATCAAATTGCCGTATTAACTCCTCAAATTCTCTCTCTTAGCTTTCCTCCTTAACATATTTACTTAAATACATGGAAGAGGAAAAGGAAACTTCTGTGAATATCTAGATATTTTGTATACCTACTTTTGACTTGAAGTAAAAATGTTCACAGTGAAGAATTTCATAAAAACACAACTGAATGTACACTTTGTAAAAATTGCCTCTAGCTCAAAAAAGGCCTCTAGCCTTTACTTTCTTATAGCACAGCATACTTTTTTAATGTTCTCCTAGGCTTGAGTCCTTCTTTCTACAGAATAAATTAATGTGATTTGAAAAAATAATACAAGAGTGCTTATAATATATATAATGTAAGTTTTACTGTCTTCAAATAAATATATTAATAAAATGGCTAAGACAGACAGGTTCTCTTGAATCAACTCCCATCTGTGCTTAAAATAATCTCTAAACTCTTACAGAAATGTCCTTTTACCCATCCTGTATATGCTTCTATTTTCATTTCAAATAAAAGGCCTTCCGATCCAGTGAACACTGTTATCTATTTATACTAATTCTGATAACATTCAAAATCAGTACCATTGGCATAATCAACACAACATAATGCTTTCTGAGCACCTAATCATGTCAGACACACCTCTAGGCACTGGAGCACAGATGTATGATGGACATAGATCACAAGTGCTCCCTCACACTACTTGGTGCTATATACTCTTTTAAAGCTTGTAAAACCTTAAAATTTAGCTTTTTTTGGTAGGAATATCCACGTCCCCTAAAGAGATCCTTTGACTTTCCATTCTTTTTTGATGTTATGAAAGGCAACTAAAAGGCATCAGAGAGATTGAGGTCTCCAGGGCAGAGATGATATCTCTATTCCTCTTGATTTCCTAACACCTACCACAGTGCTTAATATATAACATTCAATAAATGTAACATTTACATGTATGCTATAAAAGCTCCCTAACACAGCCACATAAAAGAACAATAATTTGTGCAAGTCTTTATAAGGATGTCCTTGGAGACCTTTTAAATAAAGCTTCAGTGGTTTAGAGCAGGAAAAAGTGATCAAGACAGTAACCAGGTTCATAAAGATGGGATAAGAGGGTGTTATAAAAAGAAGTAGCAAAATAGGAGTGAAATCAGTAGTCAAAGAGATCAAACCAAAGAATCAAGAATTCAGCAAGCCAAATCAAATGGGCTAATCCAGTGTTTTGAGGAAAAATACTGGTTCAGACTTAGCAGGATTAGGTCCTAAAAGAGACTTTAATTCACGGGAATCATAAATGTCAGCCTGTGCTTGGTTTCACCTACATTAATCCTGACCCATCTGTCTCTCATTCTTCCTCCCAAGTTCCTATTTATTCTTGAGAAATCAAATGGAATAAAAAAAAAACTAATTTGAGGAGACTTAATTATAATATAGTATTCACATTTAGAATTTCTTCCAGAGTTCAAGGAACTTTCCATGGGAAGTCAGTGTTTGATTCTCCAGTTCACTGCTCCATCTTACATTATACAGAACCAGCTCTAGAAACTCAAGATGACACTGTAGGTGGAGTAAGAAGTAGCTAAGTGAAAGCTGAAAGAAGTAGAGAAGTAAAGATTTGCTGTTCCTCATCTCTGCCAATGAAAAGGAGTCAGCTCTATTTATTGCATCTTTCAGGTGATCTTTTTCTGCCCTCATGCAGAACACACAATGTTAGTTTACTTATAAATGGGTTATTTCCTTAAATGAGAGCCAAGATATATCAAACAGACTTAGAACAGTGGTTCAAATGAAGACCTTGCTGAAATTTTATTTCTGCCTCCAGCTCTGAAAAGCAATTAAATGTTTTTAAAGCTTCTAGTAGACTCTGCTGACAGCCATGGTTATCGATTTCAAAAGGAGGAAAAATAAACTTGCTAGTCAGTGTGCATCCAGAAGTAGAGATTATCTATGGAGAATCTTTGTATTAATATTATCTTCAAACATAATACCAAAGGAAAATATGTAACAAATATGTTATACCACATACAGTACAGATACATTTAACAATGTGTAGCACACAAAATTCTCTATCATTATCTATGTTTAATAAGCTAAAAATTACTTTAGATATTATATATGTTGTTTGCATTTTCCCTTAATGGAGTCAATAATGAAGACTTCTGAGCATATAGTGATAAATGTATCAATTTCTTAACATTAAAAGCACATGAATATGAAGAATAAAATTTGGGGCCCCTGGGTGACTCAGTCAGTTAAGCATCTGACTTTGGCTCAGGTCATGATCTCACAGTTTGTAGGTTCAAGCCCTGTGTCGGGCTCTGTGCTAAGAGCTAGCTCAGAGCCTGGAGGCTGCTTCAGATTCTGTATCTCTCTCTCTCTCTGACCCTCCCTTGTTCACACTCTCTCTCTCAGAAATAAATAAAACTTTTTAAAAAAGAATAAAACGAGACATTGTTGTAGGAAACAAGTAATTTAAATATATCCATAGGCTTTAATTCAAGATTCAAAAATATCAACCAAATAGGTCTTATATCCATATATATTAACCCTAATTTATATTCTTGAAATTCTCACCTAGAATGTGTTAGGCAATAAATTTAATCAAAATGGTCTGCTTTAATTTAGTCCACTCATGGAAAGAGAGAAGCATTTGTACTAGAATATTTCAAAGACTTTTTCCAGCCCCACAGTTCTGGTATTCGCAACAATTCTGGTATTCACTTTTGACTACCTCTATTTCAGTTTTCCCATATGCTAGGGTGCTGTAGTGCAAAAGAGGTCATCTTATAGAGGGTTAAGAGAGCAATAAGACTCAGCCCTGCTGTTTAAATATCTGTGGAATTGGGTTATAACTTAAACTCCATATGCTTAATTTGAAATACATGGAGGGGTCCAGGGTGACTCATTTGGTTGAGTGTCTGACTCTTGATTTTGGCTCAGGTCATGATCGCAGGGTTGTGGGATCAAGCCCTATGTCCCGATCCCCACTGAGCATGAAGCCTGCTTGAGATTCTCTCTCTCCCTCTGCCCTACTTCCCCACTCACACTCTCTCTAAATAAATAACAAAAAAGAAAAACGTGGAATAGAATACCTTTTATTTTAATTTTTTAAATGTTTATTTCTGAGAGAAAGAGAGAGAGAGAGGGAGAGAGAGAGTGAGCATAAGCAGGGAAGGGGCAGAGAAAGAGAGAGGGAGACATAGATCCAAAGCAGGCTCCAGGCTCTGAGATGTCAATAAATAACCTGACGCAGGGCTTGTGAACTTGTGAACTCCGAGATCATGACCTGAGCCAAAGTCAGACACCCAAACGAGTGAGGCATCTAGGTGCCCCGAATACCTTTTCTTTTTGAGGATAAAGAATATATACAAATTACCTAACAGATGGCCCTCATTCATTATGTGTATGATATGTGTTAATTACAGAGTTACTATGAAACTCATGGGCTTCATATGGAAGCCAAATCAAGAGAGGACTGTAAGAAGATATTAATGATTTTGAGTTTCAAATTCACAATAATTTAATGCTCCACACATGTCAAATTAAAAAAAAAAAAACATAATGTTTGAGAGAGAAGGAGTGCACAAGAAAGAGCAGGAATGTGCAAATGAAAGCATGGGGTGGGACACAGAGAGACAGAGACAGAGAATCACAAATAGGTGCTGCACTGTCAGCATGGAGCCCAATATGAGGCTCGATCTTCCAAACCATGAGATCATGACCTGAGCAGAAATCAAGAATCACTTAACTCTTAACTAAACTGCTGCTTAACTGACTGAGCCACCCAGGCACCCCAAAATTAAAAATTTTTAATAGTCATTTATTTTATACCAGCTATAGGAACAAAAAGGTTTATAAACTTACAGATAATAGATTTGACTAAACACATACACAAACACATACACACATACACACATACATAATGGTACCATACAGGATTCTTATTAAGAATAAATGAAATGAAAATACATCAAATCAAAAAAGGTAACAAACTATGAAAATGAAAAGGTGCGGAATTCACTGCAGAGAAAGGTTTAATATATTAGTAACAAATGGAAACAAGCATCTAGTAGAAACATTCCTAAAGACAACAGTTCAAAGATAAGGTTTTCACCTCAAAAATACAATATGAAAACACAGACAACACTGTTATGTGTACATTTCAAATTAAGGTAGATAATAAAGATAGATCATAAATATGCTACTTAGTACAGATACAGAGGAGAAAACAACAAATAACTATGGAAAGATTATAATATCATGTATTGCTTAGCGTAACAGAGATATAAACAAGTATAAACTAATACATAAAAAAACAAGGAAGAAATGTACCTAGATTATTTTATCAGGAATATTAGTTCCTGAAATGATATTTGATAATTTTCATATTAAATTTGTTCCTAAATTCTGAATCTGGGAATAAAACAAGATAGATGATCTGTGTATTCTCATTTGGCACATCTAGGTGATTTCTTGATAAGCACCAAAAGTTCTAAAAATTATGCCTCATCTTGTACTCAGGAACATTACTTCCAGGGACGTATCACATAATTATTATTGCTTTAAATACACTTAATAATTCTTGCACTGTGTCATATTCTAGTTGCCATGCTTAAGAGATCGTAACTTACTCAGTCTTCACAACTTCATGAAACAAATATGTTTATATATGTTTTTCAGTTAAAGAAACTGGGGTACACAGAGATTAAATAACACAGCCCAAGGCATTCAGCTTGAAAGAGGCTGAACCTCTATTCCACGGTCTGCATTTTATCCCCTATATTGTGTGATATGTTGAACAACAAGCTATTTCATTATTATATTTTTAAAACCTCATTGGGGAACAGAATAATGCCATTAAAAACAGAGTTACATAGGCAGAGGGGCCAAGATGGCAGAGTAGCATGTAAGTTCTCTGCTTCTCTCATCCGTGAAATGAAGCTATATCAGCAGCAAACCATTTTGCACACCTAGAAAATTGATCTGAGTATAACACAAAAATCTGTGTAACTTGAGCAACAGAACTCAGCAGGTACGTGGCACAGACAGGTGAACTGGGGGAGAGAGAAGTCACGAAGCGTATGGAGCTGCTTTTGCATAGAGAGAACAGAGAAAGAGAGAAGAGTGCAGGAAAAGCACTCCCCCAGAAAGTAGTTAGAGAGAAAGAGAAAGAATGGAAGCACCTACAAGTGACTGAACAAGAAAGGGAGAAAGGAGAAAAGAGAGGGTTTCAATACCATTATGACTCTATAAACAGGAGAAAGCAGTCAGAAATTCTGCAGCTCAGTCCTAGCAGGCTCTGGTGGGTAGGCAAATCCCCAGGAGCAGACAGTGAGGTCAGAGGGGTCCACAGGCAACATGGGGAGAATCAGTTCCCCTGCTAGGAGGGCATTTGTAGAAGCCATACAGACTTCCCACAAACAAAGGTCCCTGTGGACCCTGGAGAACAGCCACATTTACTGATATAGGAATAAAGAGGCTAAGATGTAGTGAAACCTGGCATCAGTCGTCTGTTGTGATTTACCATAATCCCCAAACTGTTGCTGCTACTCATGAATGTTCCTCCAGGGGCAAGCTGGCACCTGGCCATTACTCAGTGAGCCCCTGCCCCAGAGGGGCGGAGCAGATCCACGTTCCAGGGCCCTGAGAAGTGGGGTATTTGGAAACACAGTCTCATCTGAGATACAATTCAGGAGGGAGGTGCCACCTAGCAGGCTGACAGCTTCGACGCAGACAGAGTAGAACCAGGGAAGCCAGAGACAAAGGAGGGGTCCTTGATTGCCAGTTGGTGATAGCTCGAGTTTTCATGGTGGAGACTGGGAAGCTGAATGGCTCCATTTTCACTTCTACCGCTCATGCATATACACATATGCATACACACATCACATAAGTCTACCTGAGTAAGCTAAGCAGTGCCATATAGTGGAGAATGGAGCCTTTACACCAAGCCCAGTCTAACTGCTGGAACCAAGCCCTAGATGATCACCACAAGTCTCTCTGCCTGTTTAGTATACAGACTACATGTAAAGTACTTCATATCTGACTGTACATTTGGATGTAATTTCAACCAGATTTCATTCTTTTCACTGGTTCATCTATTATTATTTTTTTTTCATTTTCTATTCTAAATCTCAGATACAGAAAGAATTTATTTTTATTTTTCATTCTTATAAATAATATTTTAATATTTTACTATATTTTTAATTTATTGTTTTGTAACTTTTTAAAATGCTATTTGACTTTATTCATTTCATTTTATTCTATTTTATTGTATACATTTTTTTAATTTTTTTTTTTTTTTTTTTT